>NC_057801.1:128467923-128480366 GCF_018294505.1 Triticum aestivum
CGTGTGGGTAGCGCCTTTTGAATTGATTTTACTATTTACTAGTGTGGATTGGCTGTTTTGTCTTGGGCCCAGAGAAACAATTACTATTAGTACAGTGGAGACACTCTACAGCTACCCAGCAAAACAATTACTACTAGTATAGTGGAGACACTCTACCGCTTCTGGCTCCTCCTAGGTCATTGAAACGTCTCCCTCTACTGAATGCCGTTATACTTTTGTTCACCGACATGCGGGCCATGCAGCGTGCGGGCCCAAATGCCATCCACCAAATTAGAAGGCAGTATGCAGGCGGAGAGTCACCCCGGTCGTAGCGCGGCAGTAACGAGCCGTTGTATCACAAAACCCCCACCTCCCCCCAGTGTAAGTTTGACGGACGAAGCAACCATCATTTCACACCTCGCTGAATCCCCTTCTCCCTCACCGTCTTCAAGAAAGGCAATACTCGCATCTGCCACTGTTCTTCTCTCCCAACGAAGGGAAGGTAAGCGGATCCGTGATGTTGGTATATTTTTGTTCAGAGAAAAAAAAACTTTTGCAAAGCAGTAACCGATCCTCACTCTCTTTTTTGTTTCATTGTCATTGCGAGTGTGTTTTCCTTTTAGTGGTCTCCTAGTATTCGTCAGTTTCATGATGGACCAAGGAGAATCAGGCAAAGAACTGCCGATATTGGAGCAGACGCGGGAGGCTGATCCCCACAAGACAGAGAGCTCCAAGAAGATGGAGGCAACCACCGAGCCGACCCCAGATACGCTCATGGCCACTACTGAGATGGTCAACGCCCCGTTTGAGGTTACAGCCCCCTGGCACTGCAGGAGCAGTTTTCCCCCTTCGAGGATGTGTCCCCCCCCCGCTAAGCTGCCCAAGGTGATTTCCTTCTTTGCCGATCTCGATTGTGGTTTTTCATATAAGTATGTGGTGATTTTTTTAGAAAAGGAAGTATGTGGTGATTAATAATGCAAAATTTTATTAGCTTTGATGCCATGCTATACATAGTGGTTTAAATAACTTGTGTTTCTTATACTGAAAAGTAATTCAGAATTTGTTTTTGTTTCAATTAGAGCCCTGATGCTGACAAGGATTGTGTGGTTGTGCATTTCACTCGCCATGAGGCGGATGACCTAAATATACGCCTTGGGAAAACAGAGTTCTCAGGATGTTGGATCCTGGAAGCCATTTGCGGTTATACCAATGAAGAGTTGTATTCCAGCCTCACTATTGTCAAGCGTGTTGTCCAGGGTGTACTGAAGCACAAGAAGTTCAAAGCTACTCCTTCGTGTGTGAGGCATACTGTTCTTGTCAAGCTTACGCAGGAAGATGACATGGCATGCCTCCACAAACAAGTTTATTAGTGGCAAGGCCACAAGGTTGTCTTCACGAAGGTTCACAGGATTGAGCTGCTGTGGGACGTCCTCGATGATGTTCATGGCAAGGTCTGTCTTGTGTCCAACCCAAATTAGATCGAGGCATGAAATAGTTGCCCCACCTAGTGTTTAATAGTAGTTTGGATTGTGTCTAATTATCCAAACCTTGCATGTTATTGACCCCTCTGGGGCTAGTACTCTGTTTGAATCCGTCTATGGGAACTGCTGCTACTTTTGTGTGCCCATGAATCATGTGAGAACCATCGTAATTGTTGCCGAAACAGATGTGTCATTACTAGTTTTTTCATGAATATGGCATGGTAAGACATAAGTTTTCACGGTTTATCATACGAGTAGTGTGTGTTTTGATGGAATAGAGCACTCGTTCGAGAACCGTGCGCCGACGTATACATAAGTACTTGTAAACACGGTTGGTGCTACCCCACTTGTAAGCAGTTGTGCAAAACACGGCACATTGGCTCAACTCGCTTCAACACTAGGCTATCGACAAGCTAACAATCAACAATCTGCTGTCTGACATATAAGCAACTACTATGTATCTTGTTACAGTGGTTCATGCAGTTAATTGAGGCCACAATGTAATAAATTCCAAACATTCACACGCTAGTCCAGCGCTCATGTGGAACACTCACAATTAAACTCGTCTTCATAAAAATCTGAAAAGCATAAGTTAAGCAATTTTATACATCTCAATGATTCATAGAACATAACAAACATATACTAGTTCACAGCAAAAGACAAAGTTGTGAGAAGGTTTACAAATCAGGAAAAAACAAGCAAGGCGTCTCTGAGCAAAGGGCCTCCTGGCAGGCTTAAATTTCCTGGAGTTCACTCTAGTTTTTTCTTGTTGCCACCATCCAGGGTTAGGTTCTTTCATTCCAGAATAATCAATTATAATTGTGGTCTCAGCTGGAATGCTGAACTGAACCATGCAGTGTACTGACCAGCAGAAATGCTTGTGCATTCCACTAAATTTAAGCACATCTATTTGCAGAAATAAGCAGACCACAATGCCTCTTGTCCGCGCACCTATCCAAAAAAACCGCCGTGCAGCCGTGCCAGCTAGTCCTCGGTCCATGGATGAACCGGTAGAAAGTGCATTCCGGACTAGGATGCAGTTGTTTTCGCTCTTCCTTGCACTGCAATCAGGAAGTAAAACATACGAATCAGCTTCTTTTAGATTGCGTTGGTCATTCTACCTTAGTTACTACCAATGTAGGGATACCTTGAAAACGGGAGGTTAGACGATGGCAACGAGGGATAGCCATCTCATTTTGCGCAGTTGTACTAAAACTGAGGTGTGTGCTTTTGATTGCGCGGATAGAAACAATACGGAGACAGACATCCCGAAACAATATGGAGACATACATCCCTGTTTGCGCAAATACGAAATACGGTTATTTAAACAGTGACACATATTACTACTTTCCCCCGTTTCCTATAAGAACCAAGTCCTAGATTCATGCTACAGCTTTCCCACTTTCTTCCCTGTTTGAACCAACGCTTTGAGTTCACTATATGAACTAGCTTTACTTCTAATAATAGTAGAAGTCTAGGTGGCTTTGTAATAGCGGACGGAAGTAGAAAAGGATCCACACGAAGGGGGAAGAGCTAGGGTAGTAGAGCAAGGCAGGTTTCGAAGGAATATATACCTGAGGGTCATCGGCATGTGGAAAAGACGGTGTTGGGAGGCCGCATCTTGGCCACAATACTGCAGGGAGGAAGAAGGGGTCGGAGGCCCTCCAGAGCCGGTGCTCTCTTGGAGAGAACGGCATGGCCGCCGATCGGGACGCGCGGGTAGTCGTTGGTCTCCTCCCTCGCCGTTGACGACAATGTGAATGATGCACCTACACCCCCTGCCCCGGTCGAGGTTGTCCGGCCAGATTTGTGACCAGCCGTGAGCTGAGAGAGTGAGTGTGGCCACCTATGTCTTGCTTAGATCTGGAGAGCATGAGAGAGTGAATGAGAGGAACCCCAGTAAAGCAAGCGTAAGGCTCCTGCTTTTATATATAATGGAGTGATTTTGTTGTACCGGCTTCAAAAAATGCGCTCCTAAGTGTACCCGCGAGTGGGTGTGAGAGAACTAGTGTGTGCGTGCACTGCTTCTCATCGTGAGAGTACAATATATAGTATGCCCAAAGAATGTTCGCCGCAAGCGTAATAGTATAATTGTGTGACATGTGAGCTAAAATAAAATGTGTGCGCCGTATTTTGTTTTTTAGAAGTTCTGAGGGTAGGGTGTGAAGAGCACATATGTGCGTGACGTCTACCTACAGATAGACGATGGGTGCGATGTGTGAGTCTGCGAGAGGACTCGGGAGAGTCGTGACTCGTGAGGGTGCGTGTGCGTGAGAGAGAGGGGGGCACGTATCAATGCAATGCATGTGTCCGTAAATCACTATCCGACAAATGTTCGCCACAAGCCTTTTCCTGACGAACGCGGTAAGAATCGTTAGATCGGCATCCGACAGTGTCAGTTTTGCCATGTCATTTAACAGAACAGCCACTCCTCCTACACACAAATCTTCCACGTGAGTGTTAGCAACTGCCGTATGCTCCCTCCGTTCTGAAATTCAGTGCATATAGCTTTATTGAAAATTAGAACCTCGCGAACTTTTACCGAGTTTTTGTGTACCAAATTGCACATGTAGAATACCCTGTATATATCATTTCATTCATCTTTGATAGGTAACTATAAAGATGGGTGAGGAGTCTACAAAGAAAGACCATCGTATCACCCGCAGCAATTTCAACCATCCTTTAGTGTCGAGGAATATCATAGGAACTCTATATGATATGATTTTTATAGGATTTTTTTTCCTTTAGAGCCAATTGGTTCATAGGAATAGATTCATATACTCTACATTTCAAAGGAAATAAACATGATATCATTTCTATGGCTTTAGAGCCACTTGGTTCATATGAATGGATTCCTATACTCCCTTAATTTCAAAGGAAAATGAACATTAGCGTATATTCAATAGAAAAGTTCCTATGATATGAATCAAATTACACTCTTTACTAATCCCTCCTCATAGGAATTGAGATACATGTCATCTCTAGATTCAATAGAAAAGTTCCTATTATGTGAACCAAATGACATCTCTTTTCCAATCCCTACTCATAGGAATTGAGATGCTCCATGTCATCTCTTTCCCTACAACTTCCATGTATGCATCTTCTACTCCTAAATAGATAGTACAACCCACTAGTAGCTTTTTTCCAGAACATGCAACTATGACACAAGAACTATATAGTGTGCCAATAACTTTGAAAGATGGTCGCTGGATGAAGCTAACCCGACAGTGCAGAGATGGGCAAATCCGAGCACTACTGGCTGTTGGATATCATCAACATTCCACCAGATCTGCCACATGTACAATTTAGAAGACTCCATGGTTGAACTTAAGCATAATGCACAAACCTCAAAACACAAGCACTTCTCCTTTGTTCTAGAATCTTCTGTATCATAATTGATTATTTTTTTCTAAATGAATTGCCATTACTTGTTTTTTACTTTATGATTTACAATGCACAACCCCATGAATCTTAACATTTTTATAAAACTAATTGATTTTGAATGAGATGAACTATAAGAACTAAACGAACATCTACATCATGCATATATGACTCAAAGCTTTACATGCTATAGTGTGTATTTATTCATAATTTGGTTTCGAAATCTCATGCGTTCAATACATGTGTACCTTACTAGTTTTGAATAGAGTAGCAAATTTCACGCTGCCTCGGGTATATCAAAATGCAGGGCCCATGCATCATTGCCTTTCGGTCGAACCTACGTCCACAATTTTTTGTATGTGCTATATCTCCACTGGTCCCCGAACCCAAAGTGCTGCCTCGTTCCCGTAAAACCAAGTGGCCCACACATATTTAAGGCGTTGACTCGAGCCCGTTTACTATGACGTGGCCCCGCACGCTGTAGTACTCCTACAAACCCTACCGCCGCACTCATCATCGGTTTTCTTCAAGAGGACGAGGGAGAAGCCGATTTGTAGTGGAGGCGCTTTCAAAAAAAAGGATCTGTAGTGGAGACCCATACCCTAGGGTGCCCTAGGTAGCTGCCGCACGCATCATTGTTTTCTCTTTTCTTTATGCTCTTGCACGCTAGAGTGAAATGATGGTTGCTTCGTCCGTCCAGCTTAATGCGGGAAAGGTGGGGCTTTGTGATTTGACCCCTCATCGCTCATTTTCTACTACTGCGGCGCTACGACCGGGGTGCCTCCAATTCCAACTGCTGCTCCGAACAGTAATTTGGTGCAACGCACGTGGAACAAGACAGTGGATGAGCCACATGTCTGCCAAACGGATCCTGTTAAGTGTGTCGCCATTTCGTGTGCGGACTGACCCTGCTTGAGTTGCTACGCCAACACGACAAGAGCAGCCTACCACTTGGTTTTGCTCCTTGGTGAATCCCAACTATATTTATCTAAAAAGATACATGCTGAACTACCCTCTCCGTCTCGGTTTTTTATTTGTAGGCGTCTCGGTTTATAGGCCATGCACGTAGTTCTAGGTCATCCATTTGACTAACTAAATATGAGTTACTATGTCACAAAAAGTATATCATTGGATTCTTATTGGTTGATATGTGAAGAAACAAGAAATGAGTTAGAAGTTAATGCACGGAGCCTTAGTATTGTGGGATTATTTGGTTTTCTTAAGATGACTTACTCACCTAGACGGAAGGAGTAGTTGTATTTAAAAGTCGAGGGCGGGGCTTTTCCTGCGCGGTAGGCGGGGCAGTTCCGCCTAGTCGGTTCGACAGAGACGCGAGAAGATGAGGGAGTAGGCTGCTGCAAACGTAGGGCTGTGTGATTTGACAGCGAGTTACTGCTGGACAGGTGGGGCCCCGTGATTTGACTTGCCTTTATCATTTTAACCGTGGCGCTACGACCGGCGTGAGTCTCCTAATTCCTGACCACCTCCATACAGGTGCCTCTCCCAATGCTCCGCCATGTAGTAGTAGAGGCTGGCTCTTGCATGAGAGCCTACTTCTCCACTTTTTCCTTGCCTCTCTTTCCTCCACATATGCAAAAATGCCATGTAAAGCGCACTATTGTACTTACTTGCTCCTACAGGTGCTTAAGCTTGCCACATAGGCATAAAGTCTGATGTGGCAAGTTAATCAAGAAGAGAGAGACTAGTTTGGTGACCCAAGGAAGAAACGGTGCTAAGCATGTGTACTTAGGTGAAAAGACAATTTTGAGTCTATAGCTAATTAAATGAAGTAAACTTAGCAACACCATTTCATTGGAAGAGGTCACTCCTTGGCAAATGCAATAAATACTAGTACTCCCTGTGTCCCATTATATAAGAACATTTTTGACACTACACTATCTAGTGTCAAAAACGTTCTTATATTATGGGATGGAGGGAGTACGAAGAAAGAGATAGAGAGGAGTAAAAAAATACACTTATAGCCAACCTTATAGACAACCTTGTTGTAGTATGAGTGACTAAGTGATGACTATGTATGACATGCCAACATCAGATAGCCTAACGCACCGTGTTAAATCTCCAAGGGCGCGACCACGCGAGCGACGCGACGGTCGTGGTGGGTGCGACCATGATATGGGCTGCTGGCAGCCCTTGGATCTGAGATCAAACGGTCGCATGCTAAGTTGCTGAAAATTTGCAGAATAACCCTCCAGGATAGGATATTCACCCATAGGTCTAGAATCACGCCATGCAACCGTTCGATCTCAGATCCAAGGGCTCTCGGAAGCCCGTATCATGGGTAAATGGAAAGACACTACCCTGCCGTTCGCACGCTGGTAGTTCGCTCCTACTCGTCCCCGCACATCCTTTAATACTACAGCGGTTCGCTTCTAGTCGTCCCGTCCATTCACATTATGGCAGTTCCACTAATCCTAACCCTCCTCCCAAATCCATGGCGTCCCAAATCTCCTCGATCGGCGGTGAGTACAAGGTTATAGCCATCACCGGTGATGAGTTCGACGTCATCTACACCTGTACTTCCGCGACGGTGAAAGGATGCCTTTGTCGCTTCAGACGCATGTTCGAAAACTCACATGATGAGTGGGTCGCTGGGCTAGATGTTGAGTACACCACAGTCGTGGGACGAGATAAGGATCTAATGGACGAAGAGAGGAAGAAGCCCGCCATGATCCAGGTTTGCGTACATAACGTTTGCTTGGTTTACCACATATGCCATGCCGACATTGAGTGCCAGGATTTTAAAAACTTCCTCGAGGAAAACACAGTGAAATTCGTTACTGTAGACTTTAAGAACGACAAAGAAGTCCTGGGTCGGATAGGCCTTGTTGTAGGCAACCTCTTCGACCTCCAGAAGAATCGGCTGGTGCCCTCTCGTCAGCCCTCAATACTGACCCTGGCAGGAGCCATGGTTCATTCTTTGTACCGTAAGCTGGAGAAACCTCATTACACCTTTCATCGTCATGCTTGGCAGCGGAATGTACTAGATATAGACAACATCCACTATGTTGCAATGGATGGCTACCTTTGTTTCAATATCTACAAGGGTTGGATGAAGAGCAACAGCCAAGTTGGCGGTTCAAGCAAAGAAGTATCGGCCAAGAGGAAGAGGGACAAGGATGAAGTCGAGGATGTGGACAAGGACTCCGAGTAAGGTGGCAGTGTCGTTGCTCATGGCGGTTCTAAACTTCTAATGCAGTGTCTACCGGATTAGTTGCATAGTTTAATTTCAGGTGTGTTTAGTTTAATTTGAGGGGTGTGTTGTGCTGAGCCCCCAGCAGAACTATGTTATGTTTCTTCTTGTTACTTTAACTCTTCAGTATGTACATACTAGTACTAGTATTTCTTTAATAGAATTTAGGACCCCAATTAAGCACGTACTAGCTTTTTTAATAGTACTATATGCATAATTTGGCGACGAGCGCTCTCTATATGTACCACCTTTTTTTAAATTTCAATTTTTGCTCCATGGAGCAATCCAACGATAGTACTACTGTACAAAAGTATACATTTTTTAAAAGGCTAGCGTACCGTTCATCACACACACACACACATATATATATATAGCCAGTTAAATTCTCAACCTAGAACGACGTTCATGCCATGTAGTAAACCGATCCGGAGGAAGTATAGTAGAAATGAGGTGATTTTACCGAGCGATCAGCAAGGGAGCATGGCCTGTCATGCGGTCCCACGTGTCATGATGTACCAAGGCGATGCGCGTGTCCCTCTTGTGGCAGAAGCAATACTAGACATGGTTTGAGATGATGTCGAACCGAAGTGTGAAATAATGGTTGCTTCGTCCATCTGGGAAGGTGCGGCATTGTGATTTGACGTCTCATTGCTCATTACTACTACTGGGCCGGTACAAGTGGGGTGCGTCCCCCGTGCTGTTCTGCACTGTTATTTGGTGCTTGACATGTCGATCCGGTTGCTATATGTCCCACATGTCGGCGACAGGAAGTACAGAATTCATGAAAGGGAGCGTCGACGGAGGAGTATACTACAGAATTCATGAAAGGGAGCGACTTAGTTTTGGAAAAATCTGTTTTTACGGAGTACGTACCCACTAGGGTTTATAGGGCTCATCTAAAAAACATTCGTTTTTCCGTTTGATAAGTCTCAATTGTACTATACTAGTAGTAGTACCATTACATATTGGATTTCGAGGTGCGTTAGATCACCCAATGCAAGCAGTGTCAAGAGGAAACTAACCAATGCATGTACAAGTTCATGGAAATTTAGTGGTCATTCATGCATTCGTTCTAATTATGCCTCGGTAAACATAACTTCTTGAGAAAAACGAGCGTACTGTGCAAACTACGAAATTAATTCGACCACTCACCGTCTACCTTGGTTGGAGAGATTTTGAAATTGAGCCATAAACTGGAAAGGAGGGAGTAGTAACTTTTGTCTCGATTACTATTTGTGGCCTTGTATAGATGCAAAATGTATTTTTTATAGTGGCCTTGTATAAGTAAATAGAGGGAGTACTAACCAAAGTACGTAGTAGGGATGAGGAGTAAACGGGGGGAGTAGTAAAATTTTCTCCTCGTGCTGCGAGCCACCGCGCGCGTGGGCGAGGGAGCGGGCGTAAAGGCGTATAGTAGTACTCCAGCTTCACCTCATCCTGCGAGCCACTGCGCACGTGGGCGGGGGAGACGGCGTACTAAGCAAGTTTCTCCTCGTTCTGCGAGTTGATGGGACACATCAAAAGTACTCCAGTGTATAGAGCCTTGCCTCTAAGGTAGGCCCCACATGGTTTGCCTCTTTTTTTTTTAATTTAACATAACGCGTCAAGTCGCAATTTGTTTGTTCACCCATGGTAAACGAT
Organism: Triticum aestivum; assembly: GCF_018294505.1. Classification (NCBI taxonomy): domain Eukaryota; kingdom Viridiplantae; phylum Streptophyta; class Magnoliopsida; order Poales; family Poaceae; genus Triticum; species Triticum aestivum. The sequence continues at coordinate 128,477,617 of NC_057801.1, forward strand.
CCTCCCTCCACCAAGTGGACAACCAGTACACGTGCCAAAGTACCACGTGGGCTGCCTTTTTCGTACAGAAATGAGCTCCACCGTGTACCCGCGCGGGTGTGGTTGGGAAAGAGATGGGAGTACGTGCGCCGTGCGTGCACCTCTTCTCTTTGTGCACGTCCCCCACCTACGTGGGTGTGTGTGAGAGAGATACAAACCTAGACATAATGTGCCGTCCATCCCCATGCCTCCGCCCAGTCTGACCACCAGTCACCACCACGGCACCACGCCCCACTCCTCCTCACCTTATCTCTCATATTTCTCCCTCCATTTTTATATACAAGGGGCCACTATCAAAATTACAATTTGTAGATATACAAGGCCACTAACACTAATCAATGCAATATTAATGGTGTTTGCCTCGTGGTACTAGCAAAGGAGGACATTAATTATCCCTTGCATGCATGCGGGAGTTTGTAAAAAAATGCATCTTGATGTTCCGTGCAATGCACGGGCATCTTGCTAGTCCATGAAAACAACACATGGCAAAATTCCACGACGAACGAGGGATTTGAATCTGTTGGGAGGGGCTGTTTGGATCTTGCCCGGGGTAGCCAAAATATTGGCGACCCTTTTGTCCACCGGTGCCTTTGCCACCGATGAACGAGGAACGGCTCGGGTGCTCATGCTGTCATGCATCCTCCAGCATGCATGTTGTCGACGAGCTCACACGAGCTGTGTTTTTTTGTCCCACAACGCCGCCCGAGCCGCCCGCAGACCGACCGGCGACCCGCAAATTACGCCATCCAACCATAGCCGCACACATTATGACAGCAACTCAACCAACCAGACGAAATTCATGCAAACACGAAGACAAACTGATATTTCATATAAACAACGACGGAAATCATATAAAATACCGGATTTTCACACAAACATGACGGACTTCATTACATTCAAATGAACTACGCGGTGCTAGTTCTGGACAGCACAGGTATATAATACCTGGCCTAAATGGTCGCCTGCTGATCGATTTGTGTTCCTCATGTCCGGCAGCACAATCACCGGACTGTCCGGAGCCCCGGAGGTATATGCTTCAGCGCAAAGGACGGCTCGCTTCCCCACTCTCCAACTGATATCATTGGCTGGTGCCGAATATCATGGTGGCCGGCACCGGTTCGAGTTCATCACCGGCCACTACTTTGCCATGGCCGGCACCGGCTCGAGTTCATCCTAACATTGACCTCTTCCGTGGAGCCCATACGGGGTCGACGAAGGTCCTCGCAACAAAAGGATCCGGCAGGACACCTGCTGTGTACGCCGGCGTCGCCTCCACGGTGGCCTTCATGGGACCCAAGTGGCAGCGGCCTTCCGTGTTCTACTTCTCCTCGATGATGGCGGCGGACGCGGAGGCGCTGGCCACCGACTCCTCGCTCTCCGCGCACCCGGCTTCTGTCGCTGGTTGCATGGCGCGACCGCCGGCATGGGAGTCTCGGCCACAGAAACGGGAGACGTGGTACGAGGCGGTGGCGTGGACATCAGCAACGACGCCCGTGCGCTGCTCCTTGTCGAGCTGGCCTGGAGCGGCGAGTTGCTGAACCGCGCGCCGGCTTGGGGCGGCTACTGGCTCCGTTGGGCGAGGGGAGGGAGGTAGATTAGCGACCTGCATAGCTCGTATCCGGCGGGCTACCCAGCCGGCTTGGATGCGGAATAACTACTCAACGTAAGCCATTGTAAGAGTGGACAAAATGGTGGAGGAGATAGGGGAGCGGCGGAGGTGTGCGATTCTTGGCCGACGTTTGGCCTCGTTTAAGTAGGAGATTAAATAGACGGCGGATGGGAGGAGCTCGGGCGGTGTTGCGTTTCACACCGGCCCGGTCATGAACGGACGTGTGTCCAGAGTGGGTTTCTTGGCTTCCACACGGGCGGGTTTCATGGAGGCGTTTGAATGCGGCACAGAGGCGTGTTCAGCCGGGCGTGCCGCGAGTGGCGCCCTCAACTCTGACCTAGGACACCGCGCCGTTCTTCCACTGACGTGTGGGCTCTTTGGGCGCATGGCCTGCATGTTAGTGACCCAACACAGGCAGCACACAGCAGAGGAACCTTTGGTGGGCCAGGGCGGTCAGAAGCGGGCATTTCATAAACCGATGATTGTTCATTGAGTGTGACGTCATCTTTTTCATGAAGTTAAGTACTATGTTGATAGCCCGTTCGATACGTTGGGATTCATAAAGACCGATGCAAACATCAATGTTTTGCTTATCACAGATAAGATTGATTAATACCCGTAACAATCCATGTCCTTAACAAAGGGTGCATCCACGTATAGGTTGAGCGTGTGTCTTGCGTCGTGTGCTGTGTGCATGCAGGCGTGCGAGTGTTGTGTGCGTGCAAGGGTGCGTTTCAGTGTTGCATGCATAGGTGCATACGTGCGTGTGTTCGTGAGTGCATGTGTACGTGTCAGTGTTGCACGCCAGCATGCGTGCGTGTGTACGTTATGTGTACGTGTCAGTGTTGCACGCCTACATGCGTGCGTGTCTCGCGTGCGTGCATGTGTACGTGCGGGGTGAGGCTACATGTCAGTCGACTGACTTTTTCATCTCTGGTCATTAGATTTTCCAGCCGTTGGATACGAAATCAAGTGCCTCCAGTTTATCATCAAACTCCACCGCCCGAGCCGCCAGCCACCACCGGCCGAACCGCCCGCCCCCGCCGCCTGTGGCCGGCCCGCCCTCCCCGAAACTACTCCCCACCGCTGGTCCGCCGCCGCA
>NC_057801.1:128480614-128482050 GCF_018294505.1 Triticum aestivum
CGAGCTTTTTCTCCGGGGATCCCCACCCCACCGCCCAATGAATGCCCCCCAACCGCCGGTGACTGCCAACTAGAGGTCTCACGACTTCGAATACCCGCCGACCACTAGTTTATTACCATTTCTGTCCTTCATATACGCGCTGATGGGTGGGCCCTATGGTAATGTGCGCTGCTGAATGTGGACCATTTGACTGGTCAATTGATCGTGTTATCAACAAATTACGGAGTTGTATGGTGAGCCAGTGACCGTATGATCACCCTAAAATGTACTCCTATTTTATTAACACAGTACAGACTCAAACTACCATTTCTTTCTTTCGTATACGGGCTGACAGGTGGACCCCATGGTTACGCGCCCCGATGGAGCAACACTAGTTCTGCCGTTTGACTAGTCAATTGATTGTGTCATCAACAAAATACGGAGTTGTAAGGGTGAGCCAGTGAGTATAATCATGACATGTATTTGTTTAACACGGTACAGACGCAAGGGCTCATATATACGCGCAAGCACTCACCGCTGTAAGCGCACACGCGCGAACCCTACCCCTATGAGCACCTTCGAGAGAGTGGGCCAGCATATATGATCTTGAGATTTTACGAAGTCACCATAGGTGCCTTGTAGTCAAGTGGAACGTCTCCTCCCACTAAACGTACATCGCCGGAAAATACTGAAATTAACACAAGATAAATGCGAGCACCGGGACTTTAACCTTGGTGGGCTCGAGAAACCACTGTCCTCTAACCATCCAACCACATGTTGGTTAGCATGACAAAATGTATGTGGTGACCATGATGAGCTTATTCTGAAGTCCAGTGACCATATCGTGCTTGCTTCAAATACAATGACCGTAAGTGTCGTCAACAAAATACGGAGCACGCATCAAATGCAAAGTCGTCAGTGTCATCAACAAAATATGGAGATGTATCGTGAGCTAGATATCGTTGTACTATTGTATATGCTTATTTTCTTAGTGGCCCATTGCGTGTGTGGTGTGGTGGGCACATCATTTCTAGTTGTGGTGGGTCAACATGAAGACTCATGGGTCGGTTCCATCCTGCGCCACATATAGGTTGGACCAAGACATGTTATACGGAGACCCATGTGGAGGACTCGGCGTACAACACGAAGCTACCAGAGTCGCGGAGGACTCTATCCCCACTGGTGATAAGCCGACTATATATGATTTGTAATCCTAGGCCGTTAGTATGTTATACAAGCTTGGGGGCTAGTTCGTCGATAGTATACACACACGCACAATGCCTGGTATTCACGTGTACTTTGTACACACCCCTAACACTAATATACAGTACCAGGAGTAGGCTCTTTCTTCAACTGCAAGGGTCCGATCCAAACTAGGGTAAAACTTTGCCTCGTATTACCATCCAGCCTAACAGCCAGGGATATCCTACCGAATGATATGATGAAATCATATCTGC